>NW_019154106.1:24769140-24769324 GCF_002288905.1 Enhydra lutris kenyoni
GATAAGAGTATATGAAGGAGCAAGGAAAATACTAAAAGGGTGGCAACAACCCCAGGAAAATATGCTTTAGCCAAATCAGAAGAGATCCCAAATCGTGAGTGGGGAGAAAGGGGATAAAGAGGTTCAGATAGAAAAAGAAAAAAAAAAAAAAAAGAAACAATTAAAAAAAGAAAACCAATAAAGA
>NW_019154106.1:24769424-24776987 GCF_002288905.1 Enhydra lutris kenyoni
AGAAGAGAAAAAAATTGAAAATGAAAAAAAAAATTAAATGTAAGGCTAAAGAATCATGGGGAGAAAGCCATGAGTTCCGTGCTTTGCTTTCTCCTCCTCTGGAATTCCTCTGCTCTCCTTGGTATTAAAACTGCACTCCTTGGTAGGTGAACTTGGTTCTGGCTGGGTTTCTTGTTGATCTTCTGGGGGAGGGGCCTGTTGTAGTGATTCTCAAGTGTCTTTGCCCCAGGCGGAGTTGCACCACCCTTACCAGGGGCCGGGCTGAGTAATGCGCTCGGGTTTGCTTTCGGGAGCTTTTGTTCCCTGAGCGCTTTCCGTAGAGTTCACGAGGGCAGGAGTGAAGATGGCGGCCTCCCGGTCTCCGGCCTGGAGGAGCTGAGAGCCCAGGGCCCCACTCCTCAGTTCGCTCTCAGAGAACAGCGCCCAATTACTCCCGTCACCCTGGCCTCCGGCCGCGCTCCGAGCTGACCGAGCCTGCGACCGGTTCAAGGTAACCCCGAGCTTAGAGCTCACTCCTCAGCTCTGTCTCTGTAGCCGGCTTCCCTGTTCTAATACCTGTAAGCTCTGCGACACTCAGACACCCCCGATCCTTCTGTGACCCTGCGGGACCCGAGGCCACGCTGACCCCGCCTGGGCTTCACCCCGGTTAAGACTCTGGAGCGATGTCCCTCAGCGGAACAGACTTTTAAAAGTCCCGATTTTGTGCTCCGTTGCTCTGCCGCTTGCCGGGAGCCGGCCCCTCCCCCTGCGGTCTATCTTCCCGTCACTTTGGATTCACTTCTCCGCCAGTCCTACCTTTCAGAAAGTGGTTGATTTTCTGTTTCTAGAGTTGCTGTTCTTCTTCTCTTCGATCTCCCGTTGGATTTGTAGGTGTTTGCAATCTTTAGATAAGCTATCTAGCTGATCTCCCACTACCTGAAGTAGTCTCAGCCTGCTACTTCTCCGTCATCTTGACTCCTCCCGCTAAATGTACTTATTTTTAAATTTACTGTTGATTTACTTTGGTCAATTGTTATTTGAATATCAATTATTTCATTAGATGCCAAGGTAAAGGTTCTCTCTTATGTTCTGGCGTAGGGATTTTCTTAAGCGTTTCTTGAATGGGTGCATCTAAATTCATAATTCCAAAAAGTACATATAGGGAGACAATCTGAAATAAGTTTGTTGCAAAAATTCTACAAACAGCCCTACAAAGCATTTTACTATAAGCAACCTAAGGTAGGTACTGGAGTTATCTATGATGAGTTGCTCCTTAAAATAGTTTTAAAGAGAACATCTTTGTTTTCCTCTAAAATTCGCTTTTTTAGAGTTAATTTTGAAATGGCCCTCACTCAGTATTTAACATTCAGTCAGGCTGCCTTTTCCTCGAACTAATTTGCTCCCAAAATCATGTCCAAAAGAGTTTAATTTCTTTCTCCCCTAACCATCCAAGTTATTGCACTTTTTAAAGAATAGGTAAAATTCCTAATTAAAAAAAAAAAAAAAAATACCCAGGGGCACCTGGGTGGCTCAGTCCATCAAGCATCTGACTCCTGATCTCAGCTCAGGTCTTGGTCTCAGGGTTGTGAGCTCAAGCCCCGCATTAGGCTCCACACCGGGTATGGAGTCTACTCAAGAAACAAACATATGTATGTACGTGTGTGTGTGCGTGTGTGCATCTTTCTTGAACTATTTCATAAATATCTCATGATATTATTCTTTCTTTGCAATATTATTTTGTTACAATGTGGCAAACATCCCCTGACGATACCATGGATAATAAAACCACTCCAGGCTTTTCAGTTCAAC
Source organism: Enhydra lutris kenyoni (assembly GCF_002288905.1). Taxonomy (NCBI): domain Eukaryota; kingdom Metazoa; phylum Chordata; class Mammalia; order Carnivora; family Mustelidae; genus Enhydra; species Enhydra lutris. The sequence continues at coordinate 24,771,213 of NW_019154106.1, forward strand.
CTCAGTGAGACAAATGACCATTTTCTCTTTCATCACCTGCAACACTAACTGTCAAGAGAGAAAGGTGCGTCTCACTCTGCGTCTCATATAAACGCCACAGAGACAACAGCAGAGAGAATTCAGGTCAAAGTGAGCCAGCTCCAGCACATCACTGAATCAAATCCATAAATTAAAGTCTGATTTAATAGGGGAAGATAAAAATTAATATTCCAAGCTTTTTTCTTTTAAGGTAAGTATCACATTTTTATTTAGATATTTAGTTTCTCTTGTTTTGCAAACTTCAGATGCCCTACTTAAAATAAGAGATGTATTTTTCTGGCTGGTTGTTCACATAACAATTTTTTCCCCCTTTTCAGCCCTAAGAAACAGAAACAGATGAGTGAGAGGGAGAAGATGAGAAAAAAGATAAAACTCTGTGACACAAGTGAAGATGAATCGGACATAAAATGAGGCAGGGGGAACACAGGATATGACGAGGGAATTTATATTTTTAGGAAATAACTCTATTCCAAAAAAAACAGAAAGGGGGTAAAACCCAACTAATTATTCTGACCCAAGAGGACAGATTTTTAAACTGGTTTTATCTCTAAAAGCCATCAATAATTATCTTAATTTTAATAGTTTCCGATGCTTCTGGACTCTATTATTATATTCCTGTTAGAGGAACCTTTGTTTGGAAAAACACTCAGGACACAACAGTCTTCCTTTCCTGAAAGCTTTTCCAAATGAGGGTATCAACAAATTTCTTATAGTCAGTTACCTGAGGCTGAGACTATGAATCTAGAGGAGATTCCAAAACTATCTGAAATAAGAATTATAAAGTAAAAGAAAGGAATTGGGGATCATTTTTAATGAAACAAATTTCAGTCTTATCTTTGGGTTAGTAATAACAATTGTTATTTTTTCCTTTCACCTCTTTGAAATAGCAAAAGAAAAGTACTGATTTCAAACTTTAAGTCCTCCCTCCACTGGTCAAATACCCTGCAGTATTTCCTCTATTCCTACTGTTATTAATTTATTGGGCATTTATGATTTGTCACCTGAATTAAGACAATATTCTTCTAACTGGTCCCCTTGCTTCTGAGCCATAATCTTCATAAATCCCTAAACAGTGCTGCAGAATGATTTGTTTGGGGGGGGGAAGTATCTCATCAATCCTCTGCTTAAAATGTTTCAATATTTTCTCATTCCCCTCAGTACAGAGTACGGATATAGACTTTATAGCCCAGAATAAAGAACTTCAATGATATGGCCTTGATGTCTTTGCCTCCTCTCCTATACAAAACCAATCTTATTGTGTGCTCTCTGTGATAGACCGACTGCACTGATATACCCAATTTCAATATCTTCCGGTACCAATGCATTTGTTAATACTCTCTCACATGGATTTTGGACTTAGTAAGCCATGTGATTCGCTCTGGCCAACGGGACAACAGCAAACTTGATGCAAGCAAAGTCCGGCCAAAGTGTTTGCATATTTCTACTTCCCTAGGAATACGCAACCCTAGGAATATGACCAGGTCTACTTTCTGTAGGCTGAAAAGCATGGATTAAGGACACTCATCGCAATCATCTCACATCATCAGCCAACGGCAAGGAAATATTCACATACGTGCTCCAAGCTGAGGCCAAAAGAAATGGTCAGACAAGCCAGACCAATATCATTTATAGGTTCATGCACGTTAGTAAATCACCGTTATTTAAGGATCTAAGTAATGAAGCATTATTAAGTAGAACCTAACTGACACAGAAATTGCCATTGGGTATTGGGCATTAAACACTATGAAACAAAAGTGTTTTGTTGCCTTCTTGAACGGGCATTGAACCAAGACTAGAACAATACTGAGAATGCTGCTGAAAAATGCCTTCTAGTGGCAGAACAATTGGTGTGATTGTCACCGGCAGTGAGCTGGAAGATGTAAAATGCACGTAGTAAGATTTCAGAACCGAGCAACAGGAGTTTCCAGGCACAAAGTGGGAAGTGTGCTGGCTTTTCTAAATTGTATCTGTGTATGAGATAGGTGAGCCAGTATTTTCAGGATAGAGCATAAAATTGCCTCTCATCTCCAAATTCTCAGTTGGGAAAACAATTCTCAGAGTAAAACACCTAAAAGCAAAGATAAAATCAAGAAGAGACTCATTTAACTAAGTAAAAGGATTTCTTAAAGTCATAAAGGCACTATCCCACTGCAGACAGGGACACACAAAATATAACTGAGGAAGTCTGGAGAGACAGACATGCTTTAATAAAAAATTCTTGAAGCATAAAATGGAATCAAAAAATGTTTTAGATGGCCACAATATGTATCGTTATTTTTTAGACAACCCACAACACTTTTTCAATACTGGTGAGAGCGCCACTGGCCTAGAGTTAAACAAAATCTGTGTATTTCAAAACGTATTTCAAAGCCTTTCAAAAGGCTTTAGGACATCTACCCTTGTATGTGCAAGGATCAGGCTGAGAAAGTAGCAGAAAGAGTACACTTTCCAATGACCTTTTCAGAAGTTAAAAAGTGAAGGTAATAGACCCGGAAAGATATCCCAATGCACAGAGCCATTAAGTTGTGAAAAATAATGGACAAGAGAGTTTACTCCCATAGAACAATAGAAAACAATGGTCTAAGGAGCCACTCCCAAGGAGCAAATCATGGTCTAATAAAGAAACACCAATCCCCACCCCCCCACACACACACTTGGGGTAGTAGGAATCTGTAACATTGCTCCATCTGGATTCTGTAATGTTTTTTTAAGAATTTATTTATTTGACAGAGATCACAAGTAGGCAGAGAGGCAGTCAGAGAGAGAGAGGGGGAAGCAGGCTCCCTGCTGAGCTGAGAGCCCAATGCAGGGCTCCATCCTAGGACCCTGGGATCATGACCCAAGCCGCAGGCAGAGGCTTTAACCCACTGAGCCACCCAGGCGCCCCTGGATCCTGTAATTTTTATGAGGCAGTGACTGCTATGTATTCCCCACCCTACATTTTAAATGAAATGGACTATTGCGGTTATCCTGTCCTTATCTGATTATGTTATGAGTGTGTGAAGACTTGGGGTGGGGAGGTAAATAACTTGTCTTTCTAATATATAGATCTCTGCACGATCACAAACTAAACTCTTTGGACCTCATGTAAAGCACGAGTTCCTGGGCTCTGAGTCTAATATAATGATCAATTATTGTATAGATTATTAAAGGGCAGTGGGATATGCATAAAGAGTACATGTGGAAGAGACATGAATAACTGATCAGAGGCAAGACGCTGGCAAGTGATTCTGTTTGTGCCTCTAAGTTTTCATGTCTTTCTCTATTCGTGTTCTTTGTGGTACCACCATCCTATGTGGACTCTGGGTTTGATTACATGAGTTACTGTGGCCAAGGGGACACTAGCAAACTTACCACAAACAGAGGATTAAAAAGTACACGGTACTCCCTTTGGTTTGCCGTTAGGGTATGTTCAGATTTGCCAGCTAGAAGTTGAGATATGTGTCACAGAGATAGTCAACCAAGCTGAGAGCATTCTTAATTAGTAAAAAAGAAAAATCTGATAACTAGCTAAAACCCGAAGTAATATCATTCCTTGTCTCTAAGGAATGCCCAGCAGAGCCCAATCAACCTGTAAACCTATGAGCAATGACAAATATGTGTTTAAAGTCACAGAGCCTGATGACTGCTATACAGCCTTATTGCAATAGTTAAATGATACACTCTCTCAAACCAGATTTCCCTCTAGTCCCCACATTATTAACACCTATTAATTAACTACCAAGCGGGCACTTGGGTGGCTCAGTTGGTTGAGCGACTGCCTTGGGCTCAGGTCATGATCCCGGACTTCCACGATCGAGTCCCGTATCAGGCTCCCAGCTCCTTGGGGAGTCTGCTTCTCCCTCTGACCTTCTCCTCTCTCATGCTCTCTCTCACTCATTCTCTCTCAAATAAATAAATAAAATATTTTTTAAAATTATTTACGCAAGCTAGGTAATCTCCAAATTATCTTCATGACTATATTCTTTCCCCTCCTCACCAACATACACACATAAACACACACATAGACACACATACCCCAAATCATCATAAATTATGTCAATTCTACTTTTATAGTATTTTTAAAAATTTAACTATTATCTATAGTCACAGTTCTAATTTATAATTGCATTACATTTAATTTGACTCTTTGTAACATTCATCCATCCCATATCCATATCCACTTCCTATCACCTATCTTGTATTATTATATCATATGCCAACAAGATTGTCCTAAAAGAGATTTCATCATGTCAGTCAGGCTTCAACGTCTCTGGCCAATCTTACAACTTGGCTTGCTACTGGAAATCTCCCCTAACTTACCTTAGGCTATTATCCAGCCTCATCTTCAAATATACTATAACATTCATCTATACTCTAGTATCTCCAAATTACTATCTGATTTCCGAATAAACATGAATCTTTTCCTCGGGGTCTACTGTTGGCTCCTCCTGGAACTGCACTGTCCAATTCACTATGTGTGGCTATTTAAATTCAAGTTAACTAAAATTAAATATAATTAAAAATTCAGTTCCTCATTCATACTAGCCAGATTTCGAATGCTCAGTAGCCACTTGTGTCTAGCGGCTACCATACTAGACGGTGCAAATTATAGAACATTTCTACCACTACAGAAAATTCTATAGCTGATCTAGAATATTTCTCCTTACATGAATATCTACTCTACTGGATGAGCCAAACAATGTGAGATCCAAACTGTATTTATATTATCTGATACTCATGCCATTATGTTCATTGACAAAATACAGATGAAAGAAAGAAAGTTCAAGGATAATCAGACTCAGATTGATACCTTTGCCAGGTTTCAAAAGAACTGATGAAGAAACCAGCTACATAGAATCATACATCATATTAATAATGGGTTATGCATTATGTGACTCAGAATTGGGATTGAGAATAATTCAACAGAAACCTAGTACTACCACTTTAGTCTCTCATCTGCATAGTTTTCAGGGAATTCCCAGAAAACTCTGGCTCAAAGTCCAAATTCAAATTTTACCTTCTCTCTTTAATAGTCTATGTCATCTCTTCCTTCTAAAATTGCCAGATCCCATCCCCATCCCATCTGGAATTAATTCTTATTTTTATGACTATAGTTATATTTTGCTTGACATATCACATTATACTGAGATTACATATGGTTGAATTCAGTAGAATTTAATGGATGCTAATCATAATGTTCCATAGAATATAAAAGGATTAAGAAGGTAAAAGGAAATGTGCCTTAAATTATTATATATATATGTATCATCTCTATATAGATATTATGTATTTACCTCTCTATTACTGTGCCCTGGTGTTCATTAGAATATTAAAGAGTTTGCTGACTCTGAATCAATGAATCCCAATTGAAAGGCTCTTCAGAAAAATCCCACATTTTAGAAGAGGGTATGTATAGTCCAGGCAATGCTTAATTCAGATGGATGAATGTTGTTCAAGAGTTTTAGCAACTGTGAGAGCTGGGGGTATTTTATGGGTAGAAAGGTCTTCCTAGAGGCACCTGGGTGGTTCAGTTGATTAAGCATCTGCCTTTGGCTCAGGTCACGTTCTCAGGGTCCTGGGACTGAGCCCCGTGTCGGGCTCCCTGCTCAACAGGGAGTCTGCTTGTCCTCTACCCCTCTACCTGCTTGTCCTTGCTAGCTCTTTCTCATAAATAAATAAATAAATTGGAAGGAAGAAAGGGGGGAAGGAAGGAAGGAAGGAAGGAAGGAAGGAAGGAAGGAAGGAAGGAAGGAA
>NW_019154106.1:24776997-24787314 GCF_002288905.1 Enhydra lutris kenyoni
AAGATAGAAACAAAAGTCTTCCTAGTAGCCTTTCAATCACACTATACAGAATCCAGCTCCTACTATGCAAAGAAATCTTGACACCAACTTTAAAATGACCTTATTCTTCCAGTCGACCAATACAGGTCTCAGAACACACAAATCAACAATTCTATTTAAGAGAACACTAAGACTCTAAGTAGGTTTCAATTCATGGGGAATCATTCCTAATAGACCTTGTTTAACCATATAATGAATAGTTCTACTACATTTTAAAGAGAAATAAAAGTATAAAACTTACTGAACCCATAAGTGCTATCCAAGTATTAATCCAATATTTGTTAAAGAAAAAATATTCATAGTTGGGTTCCCGTTGACAAGTGTAATCAATACAAGTGGTAATGAGTAGCAATCTGGTGGCAAAAACCTGAGAGGAAAACCAAGTGCTCTATTAAACTATAACTACAAAATGGCAGAAAATTTTATTTTTTTAATATTTTATTAGACGTGAATTGAAGGAAATCGGAGGGGGAGACAAAGCATGAGAGACTGTGGACTCTGAGAAACAAACTGAGGGTTTGGAGGGGAAGAGGATGGGGAACTGGGTGAGCCTGGTGGTGGGTATTAAGGAGGGCATGTATTGCATGGAGCACTGGGTGTGGTGAAGAAACAATGAATCTTGGAACACTGAAAAAAAAATAAAATAAAATTACCAAAAAAAAAGCAGTATAGTGTAATGACTAAGAGCAAACACTAGTCATGGTGCTTAAATATTCATTCTTTCAGTTTTTAGGTTGGGCAAAGCAATCAACTTCCCTAAGCTTCAATTTAGTCATCTTTAAGGTGAATTTAATAAAATATTTATTTTACAGGGCTGGGAAGATTAAATGAAATAATAATAAAGGATTACTTAAGGAATTTTAATTATTATTTTAATTTTTAATTATTTAATTTTTAATTATTACTACTGTTAATTAGGTCCAACTTAGACTTATCTTTAAGGTAACATAATATTGCAGGTAAAATAATATTGCAGAGACTAATGTGATTAGGAATATTAATTGTAATTGGCAGTTTGAGGTTTGTTTTTTAATTTGGAGATACAGATCTTCTGTATTAAGGCACACTGAAAGGGGGAAAAAATGCTCAATATATAGGCATCAACAATTTGTTGAACTAAGACAGTGCTTTAAATTTCAAAGCAGTTCCTCCTCGCAGCAACCAAAATAACCTAACATTTGGGTAAGATGAGTTATTAATTCTATTTCAATTATGGGAGATTATAACTGGCAAAAAAGTATCTTCAATAATTGCAGAGTCAGCTTCACCTGCCTGATGTTCATCCCAGAAAAGCCAAATGAATAACAGATTCACTGTAAGCAATTTTCCAAATTTCTTGCAACAAGCACTATAATTTGCTTACAGGTGTAATGTGCCACCAATAATTGGACTAACTTGAATTCTGTTAGTGTAGCATCTGCTGATATCATTCCTTTCTCCTAATTGCAATTATTAGAGCTCTTTTTGACTTTGTCAATTTCCAATTCCAATGCACTGGTTGTTCAAAGCTATTTGAGTAATTATGATTGTTGTTCTCCAATCATGGATTAATTCTCTGAAGCACGAATTGGGAGATAATTCAGTGAGGCTCTTGTTTCACCATAAAAATTGAGAAACATTAAAGACAGAAAGTTCATGTGAATACGTATGGATGTGAATTCTTATCCACACATATATAACATATACTTAACTTCCAAAAATACATGTACATATATATACGTATAATTAAGTTCATTAAAACCTTGATTTTACAATGTTTATATAGTACATTAGCTTTTTCCTTTGAAATGGGGATAATATCAACCCAAACACTACAATTTGTTTCCCAAAACATTACAGTAATTTAATACTTAACAGTTAATGTTAAAGGGATATTGTCCCTTTGCTCATGTTATGTTTGTTGTAGGGAGAGGTTATCTGTGTTGGGTCTATTTTAAGTTAATTGAGTAGTTTTGAAAACAAGAGACTTTTTTGGGCTCAGTCTACTCACCTGCTTGTGCAGCCACAACCTGGCCTCAAATCCATGAGCTAAAGTCCCGCAATGTGTCTTGATGGACTCATATCAATCATAATGACGCTAATTATTGTTAATGAGAATGTGATGGGAAAATCAATACGTGAATGTTTAAATAAACTTGCTATGGTTCACAATGATTTTCTCATAATGATCATACCTGTACTAGCTTTATTAATGAGTGACCACCAGGCAGAGCAGGCAACCCACTTGTTTAACTTTGTGTAGTGCAGTGAATGTAAGGTTTTGAAGGAAAACTAAATCAACCTGAAATTCTTTTCTAGCCGTACCAATAATTTTTACAACTCTGAAACTCAGTTCCCTCATCTGTAATGTTGACATAATAAAATCTCTCTTATAAAGTTAGGAGGAAGAGAATTGACACATATTGGGACCATAGCAGATAGTGCTCAGCAAAGAGGAAGTACTAAAGCAATGGTATTTATTACCATTATACCATTAATACCATAAATAAATGGTATTTATTTATTAAGTTGAGACTAAAAAGTAATATAAGAACCTCAATAAGGAAATGTTACATAATCCAGGAAAAATAATGACTTTAAGAGAATTAGTTCCATAAGGACTCAGAAGTTGGTTTTGCTGGTTTTATTCATAAAATACCATAAAATTTGAATACATAAAATAAATAGATAGTTTAAAATACATTTCACCATTTATAGCTGAAGTTATCCACCTTTTGATTTTATAATCAACAGCATTTCAGAAATCTCAGTCTCACTCACAGACTCAATTCACTAATAAAAATTGCACTTACATTATAGATCACTAATGAGTGCATGCTATGTGCTAAGTGTATCAACATACATTAGCTCATTTATCAATTATGGCAAATCTATGTGATAATTGTTATGGTAGCCATTTTTTTTTCAATTTAAATTTTAGGTAGTTAACATGCAGTGCAATATTGGTTTCTAGAGTAGAATTCAATGATTCATCACTTATATACAGCACCCAGTGCTCATCAGAACAAGTGTCCTCCTTAATACCAATCACCTATCTAGCCAATCCCCCACCCACCTCCCTCCATAAACCCTCAATCTGTTGTCTATCCTTTAGAGACTCTTATGGCTTGTTTCCCTCTCTCTTTTTATTCTTCCCCCCCCCATATTCATCTGTTTTCTGTTAAATTTCACATATGAATGAGATCATATGGTATCTGTCTTTCCCTGATTCATTTCACTTAGCACATTATACTTTGGCTATTGTTGATAATGCTGCTATAAACATTGGGGTGCATGTATCTCTTTGAATCTGTATTTTTATATCCTTTGGGTAAATACTTAGTAGCACAATTGCCAGATCATAGGGTAGTTCCATTCTTAACTTTCTGAGGAATCTCCATACTGTTTTCCAGAGTGGCTGCACCAGTTTGCATACCCACCAACAGTGCCAAGATCAAAGATCTGTTGTTTCTCATGTTGTTAATTTTAGCCATTCTGACAGTTGTGAGATGGTATCTCAACATAGTTTTGATTTGTAGTTCCCTGATGATGAGTGATGGTGAGATTCTTATGTGTTTGTTAGCCATCTAAATGTCTTCTATGAAAAAGTGTCTATTCATGTCTTCTGCCCATTTCTTATCTGGATTATTCAGTTTTTGAGTCTTGAGTTTGATAAGTTCTTTGTAAATTTTGGATGTTAACCCTTTATCAGATATGTCACTTGCAAATATCTTCTCCCATTCCATAGGTTGCCTTTTAGTTTTGTTGACTGTTTTCTCTGCTGTGTGGAAGCATTTCATCCTGTTGAAGTCCAAATAGTTCATTTTTGCTTTTGTTTCCCTTACCTCTGGTAATGTATCCAGTGAAAAGTTGCTGCAGCCCAGGTTGAAGAGGTTGCTGTCTGTGTTCTCCTCTAGGATTTTGATGGTTTCCTTTCTCACATTAAAGTCTTTCATCCATTTTGAATTTCTTTTTGTGTATGGTGTAAGAAAGTGGTCCAGTTTCATGCTTCTGCATAATGCTGTCTGCTTTTCCCAACACAATTTGTTGAAGTAACCATTGTTTTTCCATTGATTAATCTTTACTATTTTGTCAAAGATTAGTTGACCATATAGAGGTGGGCCCATTTCTGGGTTCTTTATTCTGCTCCATTGATCTATGTGTCTGTTTTTGTGCCAGTGCCATGCTGCCTTGATGACTACAGCTTTGTAATATACCTTGAAATCCATAATCATGATGCTTCTAAGTTTTGTTTTTCTTTTTCAGAATTGCTTTGACTATTCAGGGTCTTCTGCAGTTTCATACAAACTTTAGGATTGATTGTTTTAGCTCTGTGAAAAATGCTAGTGGTATTTTGAGAGGGATTGCATTGTAAATTGCTTTGTGCCTATATTGTAGCCATTTTAAAGATTATTTAATAGAAGTTCAGACAAGTTAAATAATTCTCATGCTTTCATATATTAGTAGAGCTATGATTAGTGTCCCCAAAATTCAACTCTAAAGTCCAAAGACAGTGAAGGACCAAGAGGTTACAGTAGAGATACCATTTACCTGATTATGAGATGGACCTAACATAGGCCCAGTCCCGTAAAAAAAAGGGCCTTTATGTGGACCCAACTTTCAAACTAGCCCATACAAAAAGTCCTGATTAAAAAATAAGTAAATAAAAAGACAGCTTCTGGAAGCAGCACATTTAATTTGTTTAGTATTGAAGATTACACACAGATGAATGGGGAGATCAAGCTGTAACTACAGATTGCATATGGAACAGCAAGGTTCTTACCTAAGGCGTTTGAACTGTTTTGTACAGTCAAAATCAAGTACATGGCATCTCTGCTGTGACCTTTGTTGGTTCTTTGCTATTTCTGTTGGTTCCCATCAAGTACCTAATGGTTTGTCCAACAGCTGAATATCATTTAGATGAAAATTGGGTTTTTCTCAGGGTAGACAAAAAAATTCTCAGAATTGTCAAGTTGGTGCTAAGACTAATGACTCAGTGGACATATATGGATCAACAATAATATGGTGGGAAAAATCAGAGAGGCTAGAACTATAATCAGGGCAGTGCATTAAAGGAGAGAAGAGACTGCAGACAAAGCAATGGGAATGAGTCCATTAACGTAAGTAAAACCTAGTGCTGAGCAAATTCAAGGTCATATGATACTATATTCCCTTCCCCTTCCACTTCCATGGTCTCCATCACTGATCAATTGTGATCCTCATTTTCCTCCAACAAGCCTGAAGAGGGTTCACTGAATTCCTCTGAAACCTGTGAAACAAGCAGCCAGTTCTGATGGGTAGAAGTTGATGTGGAGGAAATCTAGTGGTTCTTGAGTACACAATATTTAATTTAATAAATGTTTACTGAGCACTACCATTAGTAATGTCAGTCCATTTTTGTACTCAAACTGACCCAAGAAAGTGTTGTCTTTCAAAACTAAACAAAACCAAATATTTTTTTTAAAGATTTTATTTATTTATTTGACAGACAGAGATCACAAGTAGGCAGAGAGGCAGGCAGAGAGAGAGAGAAGGGGAAGCAGGCTCCCCACTGCCCAGAGAGCCCGATGTGGGGCTCGATCCCAGGACCCTGGGATCATGACCTGAGTTGAAGGCAGAGGCTTTAACCCACTGAGCCACCCAGGCGCCCCAAAACCAAATATTTTTATTAATAACCAGAGGAAAGGATAATGTAACAACTTGAGATTTTTTTCCAATAGCAAATTTTATATTAGACTTATATAAACATACAAAGCACTTCTGCAATTATAGATAATCTTTAAAAACTCTGAGAAAGGTTTAAAAGTTAAAGAAAAATTGATAAGGAAAAATCCAGATGTTTAAACTTAATATTCAGTCTCAAACAGTGAAGGGTATGTGAAGTTGTTTTGTTATAGCTATTGCTTTGTTTTGTTTATTTGTTTTTTCACAAATTCACTACTCACCCCACAGTTTCTTCCACAGGCTACATGAACAAAACATCTCTACAACCTTATGTACATTGGCACAGTCAGGTAGCTGGAAATTCTGGAAGGCCACAGAAAGCTATGGCTGACAGTAAATAGTAATCTAGGTTAATTACTGAAAATGGGATTGTCCAGCAAGAGATAATCTGGTATCCCAGTGACAGAACTCTTTTTTTTTTATTATTATTATTTTAAATATATATTTTTATCCCCAGGGGTACAGGTCTGTGAATCGCCAGGTTTACACACTTCACAGCACTCACCATAGCACATACCCTCCCCAATGTCCATAACCCCACCCCCCTCTCCCAACCCCCCTCCCTCCAGCAACCCTCAGTTTGTTTTGTGAGATTAAGAGTCACTTATGGTTTGTCTCCCTCCCAATCCCATCTTGTTTCATTTACTCTTCTCCCACCCTCTTAACCCCCCATGTTGCATCTCCGCTCCCTCATATCAGGGAGATCATATGATAGTTGTCTTTCTCCGATTGACTTATTTCGCTAAGCATGATACCCTCTAGTTCCATCCATGTCGCCAGTGACAGAACTCTTATAACCAAACACTATTAAGAGACCTATACCAGCAGGAAGAGAGATCTATAGCACAACTTTCAGCAAAGGCATAAGAAAGAAAAATTCTGGGAACAAGGGCAGGCATTATATAATCTGGGCATGTTATTCAAACAAATGTTCAAGCAAAATCTTTATCAGGAATAGAGTGAAATATGGTGACTTTGTCTCAGGAATGAGGCAGAAATTCAAATTATAGAAGTGGGCTATAAGGTCAGAGCTGGACTGCCGCTGTTTTCTCTAAGTCCTCTGAGTATTGTCTTTGGGAAGTAAAAGACCTGAAAACCCAAGTCCAGATTCCAGCTCTGCTACTCATTATTTGTGTAACCTTGGAAAAATTGCTTTGCCCTTCTGAACTTCAGTTTTCTCATCTATAAACTACTGTTAGCCTACTTACTCTGCAGGGATATTTTAAAGATTAAATAAGAAAGCCTAATTTAAATGCCTTATACAGTAGCTAGTGTATAAGTGGACTTCAGTAATCTACTTGAATCCACTATGGAATTGTACCTCCTCGTCCACAAATGTTGTCAGGATCAGGCCTGGACTTTGATATAGATTAGGGAGAGAAGTGGCCTTCAAGTAGCTCCTCCATGGTGGGGACACTGTGTTAAAGGAAGGCAGTAAAGTATGGACAGTTGGATTCAGAAGCCAATGAAGGGCTTACTCCTCAAGTCAACATTGGTTTCCTTTTGGGACCAGCTCAGCTCAACAAAAAAAAAAAGATAAAACCAAATAAAATTATTAGTAACTTTTTCAGCAAAAAAAAAAAAAAAAAAAAGGCAAAGACCACTTCAAGGGTTTTTCTTCCTGCTAAGAAAATGCCCCCAAATAAAAGTAAAGAAGGTAACGATGGTTCACTACTGCAAAGGGGAATTCAGCTTTCAGTGCAGCTTCTTGAACTAACTTCCCCCTCAACCATATGCACCAGACAAAGCCCACTGATGGTGTGTGGAATGAGCTTTAAGAGAAAAGACTCCTACATATGGCTCAGTCTCATTATAGTCATACCTTCTTATAGCCATTTCCACAAGATTAAGGCTGAGAAGGTTTTGTTTGGGAACGATATAAATGAGAGAGGCTGGGAGCTCAGCTGCAGAGAAGTAGAGGCAATATATGAAATTGGCTTGCTGCATGTCATTTCATATGCATTTAATGTTTTGATATGCTCTTGAGAAGAACTGCCAATAAAGTACTTCCTTGCTGCCATAGAGAAGAATAAAAAAAAAAAAATTCCTCAATCTCTTGGACTAGGTAATGGTGTGTTTTCCTCCCTTTCTGGAAAGCTGTATAGGAAGATTTTAAATACATGCTGCTTCTTTCCCTCTCTCTTCCTCTCTCCATACACACACACATATATACACACACACATATACTTTCTTATATTTATGTATATGCCCACACAAATATATCCTATCATACATATGTATTATATATATATATTATGTTAACAATATATTATGATAATAATATATGTAATGTAGCTTTTATTGTAGGATAATTTGGGAACCTTTTCTTGTATTGGGTTTCACTGAAAGTCACATAAGAAACAAGCAAATCTTCAGAAAAAACAGTTCTTCATTATTGCAATAACCCTAAAAGCCTACAATGTAGTTCAGAATATCAAACCATACAAAGCACTACATTTGAACCTCTGGATAGTACTACCTCATGCTTAAATCTGTGAAATTATTACAATACATTTATTCCAGGTCATAACTCTTTCTGGTTTCCAAATATATGATATAGAAGAAGGCAGAGATAAGTAAATGCTCTCTTTCAGATGGTTAAGATACTCAGAAAAATTATTTCTTTCCACTACACTAACCACTCACATAACTCATTGAGTGATGATTTGTCTCCAATTAGGGACTCTAAAACTGATGAATACGAGTGAGATCCTGGATTATCCATAAGCCTCTATAAAAACATAACGTTGGGGGTGCCTGGGTGGCTCAGTGGTTTAAGACTCTGCCTTCAGCTCAGGTCATGATCCCAGGGTCCTGGGGATTGAGCCCCCCATCGGGCTCCTGCTCAGCAGAGAGCCTGCTTTCCCCTCTCTCTCTGCCTGCCTCTCTGCCTACTTGTGATCTCTGTCTGTCAAATAAATAAATAAAATCTTTAAAAAAAAAACAAAAACAAAAAACATAACATTGAATTTTCCATATGTATGTGATGAGTATTTTTCTAGGGAAAAGATCCGTAGCTGATAAGAATTCTCAGATATGTGATTCCCACTAAATATAAAAATAAACAGCTACTACCTTTGAGTTTGTTTGCCCTGAGTGAGATCTCAAACAAACAAACAAACAAAAAAATGTATTTCTATCAAAAATGAGAATTATGAGGGGGAGGAGTCAAGATGGCGGAGAAGTAACAGGCTGAGACTACTTCAGGTAGCAGGAGATCAGCTAGATAGCTTATCTAAAGAATGCAAACACCTACAAATCCAACGGGAGATCGAAGAGAAGAAGAACAGCAACTCTAGAAACAGAAAATCAACCACTTTCTGAAAGGTAGGACTGGCGGAGAAGTGAATCCAAAGCGACGGGAAGATAGACGGGGGGGGAGGGGGGGGGGCTGGCTCCCGGCAAGGAGCGGAGCAATGGGAGCACAAAATCAGGATTTTAAAAGTCTGTTCTGCTGAGGGACATCGCTCCAGAGGCTTAACCGGGGTGAAGCCCACACGGGGTCAGCATGGCCTCAGGTCCTGCAGGGTCACAGAAGGATCAGGGGTGTCTGAGTGTCCTAGAGCTTACAGGTATTAGAATGGGGAAGCCGGCTACAGAGACAGAGCCGAGGAGTGAG
Organism: Enhydra lutris kenyoni; assembly: GCF_002288905.1. Lineage (NCBI taxonomy): Eukaryota > Metazoa > Chordata > Mammalia > Carnivora > Mustelidae > Enhydra > Enhydra lutris. The sequence continues at coordinate 24,786,359 of NW_019154106.1, forward strand.
CTCTAAGCTCAGGGTTACCTTGAACCCATCCCAGGCTCGGTCAACTCGGAGCGCAGCAGGAGGCAGGGTGACAGGTGTGATTGGGCGCTGTTCTCGGAGGGCGCGCTGAGGAGTGGAGCCCCGGGCTCTCGGCTCCTCCAGGCTGGAGTCCGGGAGGCCGCCATCTTCACTCCCGCCCTCGTGAACTCTACGGAAAGCGCTCAGGGAACAAAAGCTCCCGAAAGCAAACCCGAGCGCATTACTCAGCCCGGCCCCTGGTAAGGGTGGTGCAACTCCGCCTGGGGCAAAAACGCTTTAGAACCACTACAACAGGCCCCTCCCCCAGAAGATCAACAAGAAATCCAGCCAGAACCAAGTTCACCTACAGGGGAGTGCAGTTTCAATACGAAGGGGAGAAGCAGAATTCCAGAGGAGGAGAAAGCAAAGCACGGAACTCATGGCTTTCTCCCCATGATTCTTTAGCCTTGCATTTAATTTAATTTTTTTTTCATTTTCAATTTTTTTCTCTTCTTCTGCTAATTTTTTTTTAACTTTTACCCTTTCCTTTTTTAATGTTTTTTAACTAGTTTATCTAATATATATATATTTTTTTCCTTTTTTTTTTTTTTTTTTATTGGTTTTCTTTTTTTAATTGTTTCTTTTTTTTTTTTTCTTTTTCTTTCTGAACCTCTTTATCCCCTTTCTCCCCCCTCACGATTTGGGATCTCTTCTGATTTGGCTAAAGCATATTTTCCTGGGGTTGTTGCCACCCTTTTAGTATTTTCCTTGCTCCTTCATATACTCTTATCTGGACAAAATGACAAGGCGGAAAAATTCACCTCAGAAAAAAGAACAAGAGGCAGTACCAAAGGCGAGGGACCTAATCAATACAGACTTTGGTAATATGTCAGATCTAGAGTTCAGAATGACGATTCTCAAGGTTCTACCCGGGCTCGAAAAAGGCATGGAAGATATTA